>NC_141888.1:9607991-9612991 GCF_030686135.1 Camelina sativa | reverse complement strand
AACGAAATTCATTTTATTTATACATGTACTCAGCAAGTTGACCTAGACCTAAGATATTTTATCTTGACATGTGATGAAGAGATACAGATTATCCTCTGAACAATAATTTTCTAAAAAAAAAAAAGCAAATTTTGATAACTTAACTTATAAACCCACCTTTCTTCCCTAATTAGAAGATGGATTCTGGCTTACTTTCTTGGATTAGTGTTAGACAGGGATACTACTATTTCTTAACAATGAGATGAGGCAATCTATGAAGGAAAGTAAAAAAAATGAAACTTAACCTTATTTTTTTTTATGTTAGATCAATCACTTATTGAAAAGATTCCGTACTATTTCCACTTCAAATAAAAAAAAGAAAATATATAGATTTTTTATAGAATTATGATTAGAATATGAATACAAATGTAAAATAAAAAAAATGATATAGAATTCTATAGAAAAAAGAATAAACCTTATAAGCTGGTCATACCATTTGGTTATATTGACAATTTTAAAAAACTGATCATACTATGATCATAGTATGATGGCGGTTGAGCAAGTATGCCCCCATCATCTAGTGGTTCAGGACATCTCTCTTTCAAGGAGGCAGCAGGGATTCGACTTCCCCTGGGGGTAGGGTACTACGAAAGGAAGTTGATCATGGATTTTCCATAAAGTTAGAATATTAATTCCACTTTATTTTTTGCGCTTCGCGTTACAAATTTTTGATAATTCAATCAATCGTTTTGAGCGAAAAAGAGGATATCTTAATCGAGGGAGAAAATGGGTAAATCCCATATAGCCCGATATATCTGACAAGTCGCACTATATGTCAACCCAAGATGTATCTCCTTCTCCAGGACTTCAAAAAGGTACTTTTGGAACGCCAATAGGCATGAAATGAAAAAAAAAGAGAATGAAGTTCTCTATTTCACTTTGATGTTGAAACGTAAGATTGGGGTTTCGGTTTTTAATACTATTAACCTTTTTTCCTACTTTATTAATAATATTTCAATTAATTATATTTAATACTAAAGTTGAATAAGCTTAAATAAAATATAAAATAAAAGTAAAGTAAGAGAGAATGAATAAAACTAAAGGAAATTTTTTACGAACGGGCTTCTGAATGATCAATAACAATAGCTATCTTGGTTCATATAAAATGGGGTGAATAACAGATTTGTCTGAGGTTATTGATAAAAAAGATTTGTCTAAGTCACTTCGTTTCTTTTGGTCTAAGTTACTTCGTTTCTTTTTGTCCAAGTTACTTCTTTTTTTGTCCAAGTTACTTCTCTTTTTGTCTAACTCACTTCCTTTTTTCCTTGTGAGTTTCGAGAATATCCCCATTCATAGGTCTGAGATACACATCTATGAATTGAAAGGTCCGAATGATCAACTCTGCAATCAGTTGTTAGAATCAATAGGTCTTCAAATCGTTCATTTGAAAAAATTGAAACCCTTTTTATTGGATGATCATAATACTTCTCAAAAATCGAAATTCTTGATCAATGGAGGAACAATATCACCATTTTTGTTCAATAAAATACCAAAGTGGATGATTGACTCATTCCATACTAGAAAGAATCGCAGGAAATCTTTTGATAACACGGATTCCTATTTCTCAATCGTATCCCACGATCAAGACAATTGGCTGAATCCCGTGAAACCATTTCAGAGAAGTTCATTGATATCTTCTTTTTCTAAAGCAAATCGACTTCGATTCTTGAATAATCCACATCACTTCTGCTTCTATTGTAACAAAAGATTCCCTTTTTATGTGGAAAAGGCCCGTCTCAATAATTCTGATTTTAAGTATGGACAATTCCTCACTATCTTGTTCATTCACAACAAAATATTTTCTTCGTGCGGTGGTAAAAAAAACATGCTTTTTTGGAGAGAGATACTATTTCACCTTCGTCAATCGAGTCACAGGTATCTAACATATTCATATCTAACGATTTTCCACAAAGTGGTGACGAAAGGTATAACTTGTACAAATCTTTCCATTTTCCAATTCGATCCGATCCATTAGTTCGTAGAGCTATTTACTCGATTGCAGACATTTCTGGAACACCTCTAATAGAGGGACAAAGAGTCAATTTTGAAAGAACGTATTGTCAAACTCTTTCAGATATGAATCTATCCGATTCAGAAGAGAAGAGCTGGCATCAGTATCTCAATTTCAATTCAAACATGGGTTTGATTCACACTCCATGTTCTGAGAAATATTTACAGAGGAAAAAACGGAATCTTTGCCTAAAAAAATGCGTTGACAAAGGGCAGATGGATAGAACCTTTCAACGAGATAGTGCTTTTTCAACTCTCTCAAAATGGAATCTATTCCAAACATATATGCCATGGTTCTTTACTTCGACAGGGTACAAATATCTAAATTTGATATTTTTAAATACTTTTTCAGACCTATTGCGGATACTAAGTAGCAGTCAAAAATTTGTATCCATTTTTCATGATATTATGCATGGATTAGATATATCATGGCGAATTCTTCAGAAAAAATTGTGTCTTCCACAAAGGAATCTGATAAGTGAGATTTCGAGTAAGTCTTTACATAATCTTCTTCTGTCCGAAGAAATGATTCATCGAAATAATGAGTCATCATTGATATCGACACATCTGAGATCGCCAAATGTTCGTGAGGTCCTCTATTCAATAGTTTTCCTTCTTCTTGTTGCTGGATATATCGTTCGTACACATCTTATCTTTGTTTCCCGAGCCTATAGTGAGTTACAGACAGAGTTCGAAAAGATCAAATCTTTGATGATTCCATCATACATGATTGAGTTGCGAAAACATCTGGATAGGTATCCTACATCTGAACTGAATTCTTTCTGGTTAAAGAATCTTTTTCTAGTTGCTCTGGAACAATTAGGAGATTGTCTAGAAGAAATACGGGGTTCTGGTGGCAACATGCTATGGGGTGGTGATCCCGCTTATGGGGTCAAATCAATACGTTCTAAGAAGAAAGATTTGAAAAAAAATTTCATCGATATCATCGATCTCATAAGTATCATACCAAATCCCATCAATCGAATCACTTTTTTGAGAAATACGAGACATCTAAGTCATACAAGTAAAGAGATCTATTCATTGATAAGAAAAAAGAAAAAACGTGAGCGGTGATTGGATTGATGATAAAATAGAATCCTGGGTCACGAACAGTGATTCGATTGATGATAAAGAAAGAGAATTCTTGGTTCAGTTCTCCACCTTAAGGGCAGAAAAAAGGATTGATCAAATTCTATTGAGTCTGACTCATAGTGATCATTTATCAAAGAATGACTCTGGTTATCAAATGATTGAACAACCGGGAACAATTTACTTACGATACTTAGTTGACATTCATAAAAAGTATCTAATGAATAATGAGTTCAATACATCCTGTTTAGCAGAAAGACGGATATTCCTTGCTCATTATCAGACAATCACTTATTCACAAACTTCGTGTGGGGCTAATAGTTTTCATTTCCCGTCTCATGGAAAACCCTTTTCGCTCCGCTTAGCCCTATCCCCCTCTAGGAGTATTTTAGTGATAGGTTCTATAGGAACTGGACGATCCTATTTGGTCAAATACCTAGCGACAAACTCCTATGTTCCTTTCATTACAGTATTTTTGAACAAGTTCCTGGATAACAAGCCGAAAGGTTTTTTTATTGATGATATCGATATTGATGATAGTGACGATATTGATGCTAGTAACGATATTGATCGTGAACTTGATACGGAGCAGGAGCTTCTAACTATGATGAATGCGCTAACTATGGATATGATGTCGGAAATAGACCGATTTTATATCACCCTTCAATTCGAATTAGCAAAAGCAATGTCTCCTTGCATAATATGGATTCCAAACATTCATGATCTTGATGTGAATGAGTCGAGTTACTTAGCCCTCGGTCTATTGGTGAACTCGCTCTCCAGGGATTGTGAAGGATGTTCCACTAGAAATATTCTTGTTATTGCTTCGACTCATATTCCCCAAAAAGTGGATCCCGCTCTAATAGCTCCGAATAAATTAAATACATGCATTAAAATACGAAGGCTTCTTATTCCACAACAACGAAAGCACTTTTTCACTCTTTCCTATACTAGGGGATTTCACTTGGAAAAGAAAATGTTCCATACTAATGGATTCGAGTCTATAACCATGGGTTCCAGTGCACGAGATCTTGTAGCACTTACCAATGAGGCCCTATCAATTAGTATTACACAGAAGAAATCAATTATAGACACTAATACAATTAGATCTGCTCTTCATAGACAAACTTGGGATTTGCGATCCCAGGTAAGATCGGTTCAGGATCATGGGATCCTTTTCTATCAGATAAGAAGGGCTGTTGCACAAAATGTACTTATAAGTAATTGCCCCATAGATCCTATATCTATCTATATGAAGAAGAAATCATGTAACGAAGGGGATTCTTATTTGTACAAATGGTACTTCGAGCTTGGAACGAGCATGAAGAAATTCACGATACTTCTTTATCTTTGAGTTGTTCTGCCGGATCGGTCGCTCAAGACCTTTGGTCTCTACCCGTACCCGATGAAAAAAATAGGATCACTTCTTATGGATTCATTGAGAATGATTCGGATCTAGTTCATGGCCTATTAGAAGTGCAAGGCGCTTTGGTGGGATCCTCACGGACAGAAAAAGATTGCAGTCAGTTTGATAATGATCGAGTGACATTGCTTTTTAGCTCCGAACCAAGGGATCCCTTATATATGATGCAAGATGGATCTTGTTCTATCGTTGATCAGAGATTTCTCTATGAAAAATACGAATCGGAGTTTGAAGAAGGGGAAGGAGTCCTTGACCCGCAACAGATAGAGGAGGATTTATTCAATCACATAGTTTGGGCTCCTAGAATATGACGCCCTCGGGGCTTTCTATTTGATTGTATCGAAAGGCCTAATGAATTGGGATTTCCCTATTTGGCCGGGTCATTTCGGGGCAAGCGGATCATTTATGATGAAAAGTATGAGCTTCAAGAGAATGATTC
>NC_141888.1:9580491-9587991 GCF_030686135.1 Camelina sativa | reverse complement strand
CTGGTTTGTATATATATAATTTCTTTTTCAAAGGGGACAATAAAAAAAGTACACAATTTTAAACCTAAATAGAAATGTTTTCCAATAATCCTTCATAAATCTTTGAAAAGAAATATATATTCAAATAAAAAAAAATTAGAAGTGATTAAAAATATTACTATGTTACTGTAAAAAAATTATTTGTCTTTTTTTTATTACTACTAAATAAATATAAATAAATAAAATTTTATTGTTATTTTATGCAGATACAGAAAAAGTGAATTCTAATTCCGTATTACAATAATTTATATACATATATTAAGAATAGAACAAAGATTTACACGATAAAAAATACTTAATATTAATTATATAAAAAAAACTTTACCTAAAACAAAGTTATTTGAGTTTGGTTTTTTAGGATTGTTAAGGAATGGATTTGCATCATGGAATTTAGTGATTGTCTTCCAGTACACTAAGCGAGCTTTTTTTTTTACATATGATGTGAAGAAATCTTATATTTTTTTGATAATATAATATATCAGTATAGATTACTTAAATGAGTTTTCTTGTACGGATTTCAAACGTTAAAAAAAAGTAAAAAAAAAACAGTTGGATTTGAAACTTTTGAATGTCTTTTTTGTTTTGAAAATAATATATAATAAAAAAAATAACTCGATATGGAGTACGAAAGAATAGAATAATAAATGTCTTTGACATCCAATTATACCACTGAAATTTTTTTTTTCATTTTTGAATGGCAGTTCCAAAAAAACGTACTTCTATCTCGAAAAAGCGTATTCGTAAAAAAATTTGGAAAAGGAAGGGATATTGGACAGCGTTGAAAGCTTTTTTGTTAGGGAAATCACTTTCTACAGGTAATTCAAAAAGTTTTTTTGTACAGCAAAATAAATAAAAAAACTATAATAATTAGAATTAGCCTAACTAAAAAACCCAATTTTTGAAAATACATATAAAAAAAATAGGAACCAAAAGAAAAAAAAAAGGTTCACGTTTTTTTTAGAACGGGGATTCGTATTTTCCCCACCACTATCTTGTTACAATAAAAAAAAGATCTTTTATTTCCTCTTAATGAGGAAATAAAAGATCTTTAAATTAATTACTTTAAGTGATCAAAAAATCTTATGTTTGTACAATATAAAAAGATACATAAAAACTATTTTGAGAATTTTTTGATTTCTCTCGAGCAATTAGGAAAATCTAATTTTATTTAAAATGTCTAAAGGTTTTGAAGAAATTTTTATTTTTCGAAAAAGCATTTTGTTATCATATAAATGAAAAAAAAAAATGATAAAGAGCATTTCGAATTTTGTCTTTGGGTTAAAGTTGAATTTAGTTATATTTTTCATTGTATTCTAGAAAAAATATAAAGGACAAAAGTTGAATTTAAATAATTTTAAATAACTCAGATAAAAAAAAAGATCTTAATTGAATTAAAACCCGAATACCTTTTTCAAAAAGTTTTAATTGATTAAATCAATTGGAAATTTGAATCAATTGGCTTCTTTATTTAAATTTGAATCTCGACGATTGAATCAAAACTTGTTAATATTGTTTTGAACAAGTTGCCGCTATGGTGAAATTGGTAGACACGCTGCTCTTAGGAAGCAGTGCTAGAGCATCTCGGTTCGAGTCCGAGTAGCGGCATAAGATCTTCTAAAAGAGATATTATATTATAAGTTTTATAATCAAAATAATACCCGACTTTTTTATAAAATCGGGTAAAACCTAGTATTAATTTATTAATTTTTAACAAATTTTTTATGATTTTTTCAATTTTAGAGCATATATTAACTCATATATCTTTTTCGGTCGTTTCAATTGTACTGACAATTTATTTTTTAACTTTTTAGTTAATTTAGATGAAATCATAGGATTTTTTGATTCATCAGATAAAGGAATCATAATTACGTTTTTTGGTATATCAGGATTATTATTCACTCGTTGGATTTATTCAGGACATTTTCCATTAAGTAATTTATATGAATCATTAATTTTTCTTGCGTGGGCTTTTTCACTTATTCATATGGTTTCCTATTTTAATAAAAAACAACAAAATCACTTAAACGCAATAACTGCGCCAAGTGCTTTTTTTATTCAGGGTTTTGCTACTTCAGGTCTTTTAAACAGAATGCCTCAGTCTGCAATATTAGTACCAGCTCTCCAGTCCCAGTGGTTAATGATGCACGTAAGTATGATGATATTAGGCTATGGCGCTCTGTTATGCGGATCATTATTATCAATAGCTCTTCTAGTGATTACATTTCGCAAAGTCGGGCCTACTTTTTCTTTTTGGAAAAAGAATATAAAAAAAAAGAAATTTTATTAAATGAATTTTTTTCTTTTGATGTACTTTACTACATAAATGAAAGAAATTCTATTTTACTACAACAAAACATAATTTTAGTTTTTCTAGAAATTATTATAGGTATCAACTAATTCAACAATTAGATTTTTGGAGTTTTTGTATTATTAGTCTTGGATTTATCTTTTTAACCGTCGGCATTCTTTCAGGAGCTGTCTGGGCTAATGAGACATGGGGTTCATATTGGAGCTGGGACCCAAAAGAAACTTGGGCATTTATTACTTGGACGGTATTCGCAATTTATTTACATATTAAAACGAATAGGAATGGTAGGGGTATAAATTCTGCTCTTGTGGCTTCGATAGGTTTTCTTTTAATTTGGATATGCTATTTTGGCGTCAATCTTTTAGGAATAGGTTTACATAGTTATGGTTCCTTTACATCGAATTAAAGTACCAAACAAAAAGGAATCCAAAGCTAAATAAAAAAATAGCATTTATATCTAACTCTAACTTCGTATAAGTTAAGAAATCTAATTTAGTTTTAGTAGTAAATTATCAAGAACCTTTTGAATCAAGTAGTACAGTGATTCAAAAGGTTCTCACAATACAAAGACCAAAGACTTCTGATTACAATTCACTTTAATGCTTTTTTTAATTTCCTGAAAACTATCCATAAAAATAATTAGATAAAATGGATTCGACCTTGTCACTTGCTAATGAGAGCACAAAATCAGGATAAATCCCAATACCAATTATGGGCAGAAGAATAGAGATTGAAAGAAATAACTCTCGGGGTCCAGAATCAAAAAAAGAAAAGTTTTTGACATTAATTAACTTGTATCCATAGAACATTTGGCGTGACATAGATAATAAATATATAGGAGTTAATATCATCCCAATTGCCATTACAAAAATAATTAAAATTTTGGAAATTAGGAAATATTTTTGGCTGGTAATTATTCCAAAAAAACAATTAATTCTGCAATAAAACCACTCATGCCCGGCAATGCAAGGGAAGCCATCGATAAGATAGTGAACATTGTAAATATTTTTGGAATGGAGATAGCCATTCCATCCATTTGATCAAGATAAACAAGCCTAATTCTATCATAACTCGTTCCTGCCAAGAAAAAAAGTGCAGCGCCAATAAACCCATGAGAAATTAGTTGTAAAATAGCTCCATTAAGTCCAGGATCCGTGATAGAACTAATACCTATAATTATAAAACCCATATGAGATACAGAAGAATAGGCTATTCTCTTTTTTAAATTACGTTGACCAAGAGATGTTGAAGCTGCATAAATTATTTGGATTGTACCGACTACCATCAACCAAGGAGAAAACATAGAATGAGCATGGGGTAATAATTCCATATTGATTCGAACCAACCCATATGCTCCCATTTTTAATAAGATTCCAGCGAGAAGCATACAGGTACTGTAATGTGCCTCGCCGTGGGTGTCAGGTAACCAAGTATGTAAAGGGATAATCGGTGATTTGACGGCAAAAGCAATAAGAAATCCAATATAAAATAGTATTTCGAGTGTAACAGGATAGGATTGATTAGCTAAAAGTTCTAAATTTAATGTTGGTTCGTTCGAACCATATAAACTTATACCTAAAACTCCTATTAATAAAAAAATAGAACTTCCTGCCGTGTACAAAATAAATTTTGTAGCTGAATAGAGACGTTTCTTTCCACCCCACATGGATAAAAGTAGATAAACGGGAATTAATTCTAATTCCCACATGATGAAAAAAGTAGAAGATCCCGAGAAGAAAATGATCCTATTTGACCGTTGTACATTGCTAACATCAGGAAATGAAATAATTGGGAATCCCGAGTAACTGGAAAAGCCGCTAAAGTGGCTAAAGTAGTAATAAATCCCGTCAGTAAAATCGTTCCTATAGAAAGTCCATCTATTCCCATTCTCCAGTAAAAATCAAAAAAATTGATCCATTTATAATCTTCGGACAGTTGAATTAATGGATCGTCCATTTTAAAATTATAACAAAAAGCATAGGTCGTTAGAAGAAGTTCTAAGATACAAATGCATATAGTATACCATTTATTTACTTTATTTCCCCTATGCGGGAGAAATAACATTAATGAACCAGCAGATATTGGAAAAACAACAATTATTGTTAACCAAGGAAAATCATTCGTGGTAAAGACAAGATACACCAGGTCCAAAGAACGCGTACTCAAAAAAATATATAAATAAAAAATATAATTTAACTTTTTTGAGTACGAGTACTTGTCAATAAAAAAAAAATGTATTCCAAATTTATTAAAATGAGGTTTTTGGTAACGTATCAATAAGCTAGACCCATACTTTGAGTTGTTTCATGCCATAAATAAAGTCGAACGCTCAAAAAATCCGTTGGACAGGCGGATTCACATCTCTTACAAACAACACAGTCCTCGGTTCTTGGAGCGGAAGCTATTTGCTTAGCTTTACATCCATCCCAAGGTATCATTTCTAATACGTTTGTAGGGCATGCTCGGACACATTGAGTACATCCTATACAGGTATCATAAATTTTTACTGAATGTGACATAGGATCGATAGTTTTTTGAATGTCATAAATTTTCAATCTAGTAAACTTCTAACTGAATGATATATTAAAATACTAGATGAAGCAATGATTTCCTTTAATAGAACTTTTGTAATGAATTCTGGCTCAATTGATAAAAAATGGGGCTAAAATACTTTGATTTCTTAAATTTTTACAAATATAATCTAGTAGGTCATAACCTATAATATATGCAAATTACTTATTTAATAAGGTCGATTGGTTTATGCGAGTTGATTTTCTGTTAAGATAAATTGACGAGACTATAGCTAATCCAATAGCTGCTTCAGCGGCTGCAATTGCTATAACAAAAATGCAGAAAATATCCCCTTTTAGTTGGGAATTATCAAAAAAATCAGAAAATGTTACGAAATTCATATTAACTGCATTGAGTATAAGTTCAAGACACATAAGAGCCCTAACCATATTTCGACTCGTGATCAATCCATAAAGACCAATCAAAAATAAATAGGCACTCAAAACAAGTACATGTTCGAGTATCATTCAGCAACTCCTTATCAATATGGATTCATTTCAATATGAAAAATAATTCACCGGATTCCATCAACTAGAATATAACAAAAAAGTACGAATAAAAACAATATTAGGTAAAAATTTTTTTTTAATATATATCAAATATAAAAATTGATTCTTAAAATATGAAATAGTATTCAATCATTAATTGAATGAACGGAAAAAATCATAACATACACAAAGTTTTCTTTGGTCTTTACTAATTATTTTTTATTGACGAGCCACAGAAATTGCACCTATCAAAGCAACTAAAAGAATTATTGAAATGAGTTCAAATGGCAGAAAAAAATCTATTGATAAATGAATTCCTATTTGTTGACTATTACTTATTAAATCTTGCTCTAGAATCTGGTTTAATTTTGTAGTCCAAATAACCCCGTACCATGACGTATCGAGAATAGTAGACATTAATAAAAAAAAGAATAGTTGTACAAACCAACGAAGTAATCCCATTCCCAACGGTCCACAGATTGAAATCGGTGGAATATTCTGAATCATTCATGAACATCACAATAAAAAACAATATAAAAGCAATAGAGAAGCGGAACTTGATTTATTTCTCACAAGATATTCGCGTTTTCAATTGCGATGGTTATTTCTCACAAGATATTCGCGTTTTCAATTGCGATGGTTATGTTTTAATCATATTTGCTGTGATGTTCATGAATGATTCAGAATATTCCACCGATTTCAATCTGTGGACCGTTGGGAATGGGATTACTTCGTTGGTTTGTACAACTATTCTTTTTTTATTAATGTCTACTATTCTCGATACGTCATGGTACGGGGTTATTTGGACTACAAAATTAAACCAGATTCTAGAGCAAGATTTAATAAGTAATAGTCAACAAATAGGAATTCATTTATCAACAGATTTTTTTCTACCATTTGAACTCATTTCAATAATTCTTTTAGTTGCTTTGATAGGTGCAATTTCTGTGGCTCGTCAATAAAAAATAATTAGGAAAGACGAAAGAAAACTTTGTGTATGTTATGATTTTTTCCGTTCATTCAATTAAATTTGATTGAATACTATTTCATATTTTAAGAATCAATTTTTATATTTGATATATATTAAAAAAAAAATTTACCTAATATTGTTTTTATTCGTACTTTTTTGTTATATTCTAGCTGATGGAATCCGGTGAATTATTTTTCATATTGAAATGAATCCAAATTGATAAGGAGTTGCTGAATGATACTCGAACATGTACTTGTTTTGAGTGCCTATTTATTTTTGATTGGTCTTTATGGATTGATAACGAGTCGAAATATGGTTAGGGCTCTTATGTGTCTTGAACTTATACTCAATGCAGTTAATATGAATTTCGTAACATTTTCTGATTTTTTTGATAATTCCCAACTAAAAGGGGATATTTTCTGCATTTTTGTTATAGCAATTGCAGCCGCTGAAGCAGCTATTGGATTAGCTATAGTCTCGTCAATTTATCGTAACAGAAAATCAACTCGCATAAACCAATCGACCTTATTAAATAAGTAACATAAAAAAAATTAGAGATTGAAATTTGCATATATTATAGGTTATGACCTACTAGATTATATTTGTAAAAATTTAAGAAATCAAAGTATTTTAGCCCCATTTTTTATCAATTGAGCCAGAATTCATTACAAAAATTCTATTAATATATCATTCAGTTAGAAGTTTACTAGATTGAAAATTTATGACATTCAAAACACTATCGATCCTATGTCACATTCAGTAAAAATTTATGATACCTGTATAGGATGTACTCAATGTGTCCGAGCATGCCCTACAGACGTATTAGAAATGATAACTTGGGATGGATGTAAAGCTAAGCAAATAGCTTCCGCTCCAAGAACCAAGGACTGTGTTGGTTGTAAGAGATGTGAATCCGCCTGTCCAACGGATTTTTTGACCGTTCGAGTTTATTTATGGCATGAAACAACTCGAAGTATGGGTCTAGCTTATTGATACGTTACCGAAAACCTCATTTGAATAAATTTGGAATACATTTTTTTTTTTATTGACAAGTACTTGTACTCAAAAATAGAGAAAGGCTAGTTCTTTTGTTTTTTTTCTTAGGTTAACTAATCTATTATGAA